>NW_026926467.1:0-27869 GCF_032062105.1 Saccostrea cuccullata | reverse complement strand
ATTCTTCTTCTAAACCACTGTTTGAGAAACTTGGGTGGTTAACAGTTTATGAACTAGTTGATCTATACAAATACATATTATTATACAAAATTTTCAGTGGAATGACTCCCGAATATCTTCGTAATTTATTTGAATTTCAGTCTTCAACTTCTTATAACCTGCGATCCGAAACTAATTATGATCTTAGATTACCAAAATTTCGTACAAACTTATTCAAGACCTCTTTTCAGTATTCAGGTGTACATCTGTGGAATAAACTTCCCCAACAAATTAGATTCTCTCATTCTCTACAAACATTCAAGCGTAATGTGGAAAATTACATTATCAGCTGTCGTACAATCATTTAAGCATAATAAGAGTTCAATACCGTATATTGTACTGTTATTGTTAAGATGTGTCTGTATTTGAACACTCTATTCATAATTCAGTGATTGTAATTCTCAAACCTATATAATATGTACTAAATTGTATGTGAATATGATGAATTGTATCTTGATGACGTGTATATATTTTGAATTTGATATATGTACATATATATAGAGGGCCCTGGGGAAGAATAGTGCATGCACTAACCAGGTTACCTTCTTTAAATAAAGTTTTATTATTATTATTATTATTATAATTTATTTACAGTAATATACAAATCATTAAGTACAAACTTAGCAAAAATCTAAAAATACATACATCAGAGTGTCCGTTGCTGCACACAATGTCCCAGTGAAAATATATCCCAGTTGTAACTCAATGGTGCTCATACGACAAGAGTATATCTATGCATCGAATTGACAGGGTATTTATACAGTAATATAAATCTAGAATATTCTAGAAGTTGTAACTACATGATATTCCTGGAAAGTCCTGGACATGAATAAAGTTCAAGAATGTTCTAGAAAAAATGACCGAACATGTTGACCACTCTGGAATGTTCAAGAAACTTAATGTTACTAATAATATACATGATGAAATAATACAAATACAACACACCTCACAACAACAAAAACTGTATATCAAGGTTCACTGACCATCTGATGTGAGAGATAACTCCTACATTAATAAGTGTTTGTTTATTGTTTGTTTGTTTGTCTGTTACATTCAAATGCCTTGTATTACATTAACAGAAACTGTATTATATTAACAGGAATTCTATTACATTAACTTGAACTCTATTACATTAACAGAAACTCTATTACATGAACAGGAAAACTATCACATTAACAGAAACTCAAACACTTTAACAGGAACTCTACCACAATAATAGGAACTCTATTACATAAAGAAGATATCTATTTTATGAACATGAACTCTATCGCATTACCAGGAACTCGATAAGATTGCTCAGAAGGAATGGGAATTTGAGGCTGAGAAGAAAAATATTGCAAGTACATGTATTAAGGTTCAATAACCCCCTGATAGGAGAGAAGACTCTTACTTAAATAAGTGTTTGTTGTTCTTTTCTTGATCTAGTAAAAATGTAAATTTTGTCAGTTTGTGAATAATTTATTTAAAAAATAATGGAAAGGGTAAAGTTTATGTAGAGAATAGGATAGATCAGGTACTAGAAAAAGCTTTTCTCACAATGAATGAGATACGATTTGTTAAAAATTTTCCTCTCAAATAAAGTAATTCAAGGTTGTTGTTTTTTCTTCGATATCGATTGTCGGCATGTGCGTTGCTCTTTGAAAAACAGCAATATCAGAAGGATACCGAGATAACAAACAATATTCAACATCCAGAAAACAAAGCAAAAAAAGGAGCATAGCAAACACGGACCTTCGAAACATCACAGGTGGGAACAGGTGCCTTGGAATGACCAGCTGAAAAAAAAAATTAAAATTGTTTACTATGGACAAAATATTGCTCATTTGAAAATGATAAACAAATTATTTCAGGTTAAAATGCTTTTTCTACCTATTGGAATTAGTGCATCATATCTTGAAATGGGGATTTTATTTTTATTTTTTTTTAACCTGCCATTTTTTGGGGGGAAGGGGGAGGAGGTGTGAACCTTGAGACTGAAGTGTTCGGAAAGTTAAAACTTTTTAAAACTGAATGATGAAAGTAAATCTTAATTCTCTAGATTTACATTTCCATTTTTTTGGGAGGGGGGGGGGGGGGGTCATCTCAAATGATGTCAAATTTTACAATTGAACTCTATGGGAAAATGTTGGAATGTGCCAAATAATTACATTTTCCATATTTTTTTTTCTATTTCTGCCCTAGAGATTTCTTTTTCATTCAAGAAGGTTCCAGGCATAGCTAAAAGTCACAAAATTGTGTAATTTAGAAAAATGACCAGGACTCTATTACAATATCAGGAACTCTATTACATTCATTGGAACTCCATTACGTTAAATGGGACTCTATTACATTGACAGGAACTCTATAAGATTGCTCAGAGGGAATGGGACATTGAGGCTGAGAAGAAAAACTGTAAGTATTAAGTAAACTTACCATCTGACAAGAGAAATAACTCTTACTATAATGAGTGTTTGTTTGTTGCTGATTTTCTTTAATAAAGGATCAATAAAATGTCTATCTGTCAGTTTGTACGTATTTTAATCATAAATAAGATTTTTTATCAGAAATATTTTTAAAAGGAAACACAGATAAAAATGGATCAGCCACTAGTAAAATGCCTTATTTACATGTTATGATACGTTTGATAAAAGACAGTGATAATACACACTTAACTTGTTAGAGTGCTTCTATGGATAGACACTTTGAACGTTTGTTATTTTAAAAACATGTTGTTTTTAACCATATTTGTTTTCTTTATATTGTCTACAAAACTTAAGTTTTAAATACATTCTATATCAGGGAAAAATATGCTTGCAAAGTAAGCACAATATTCTAAGTGTATTTTTTCTCTCTCTCCTCAGTTTGTGCAGATTTCATTATGCATGGTGTACAACGTTCTAAATATAAACACATTCCTAATGCTAAGGTATGTACAACAAAATAAAAAAAAATGCATCGTTTAGAGTTTGTTTCACGATACATATTAGAATGCCAAAAATGTCGTATCTTAAATATATATACCGGCAATACTTCAACACAAAAATACACTAAACTGGTTGGTAGACTAAAGGTCTCTGATAGGTGGCATAAGGAACTCTTTAATGTGCAGTGTTTAGAGCTTCCTTAATGTTAGACCTCTACCATTAAGTTTCCCTTAAGTAGAGTTTCACTGACTTTGTTATTGTCTAAATGTTATATAAGTATTCAGATAAATAGTATAAGAAGTCCTGTATACTTAAAATCATGTGTCCTTGACCTCTGTTTCGTGTCCTTGACATTATCTTGTACATGTAAGATTCCTCTAGGTTCCCTGCCTCACAGAGAGCTAATTTAACCACGCCCGCAGGATTCGCCATCAAATCTTCGTCACTACCAGGGGGACGGGGATGGGCGCATGGGCGGAGACCTTTGTTCCGAAGTTCACGATCCTCGGTGTTTATGAAGGACTTATTCACACTGTAGACAAGAAGGAGGATTTTTATTCATGGCAGGTAAAATTATAAAACGAATCAACCAAAATGAAAAACGAAATGAAGTTGCATATTTTAGTTACATATTCCTAGACCCCTGTCATTGAAACCAGATGGACTAAAAATTTCCTCTGCTTTCGTTTCTCCCTGTCCGCCTGTTTATCCGTTTGACTAGCTTCTGTGTATTTTGCTTGACTTTGATGAGTTATAGATAAATTTTTATTTTTGATCCACTTCAATGATTTCAGATAAAATTTTCAATTTAAGAGGAAACCAGATTACACGGTAGGGGACTAGTATTGCTAATGTAACACTCTCACGCTTTATTTTTCAGATTCTTTTAATCCCTAAATATTCATTACCTCAAAGTTATTTTGATCAACATGGATCTGATTGTCATCAAGTATAAAATATATAACATATTCTGAACTAAAATTCATTCTTAAACATAAGGATCTTATTGTTTTCAAAGGTAGATAAACAGGGGAGCGATGGTACTTACAACATAGATGCAGAAGATCCGGCCTGTAGTAACTGGTTACGATTCGTTAATTCTCCCGCCAAATATCAACAGGAAAATGTCGTTCCTATCACGTGCGAGGGCATCATCTTCTATATGACGTCACGTGATATAGAGCCGGGTGAAGAGCTTCTTGTCTGGTATGGGGATGGATATGGGAGGTTTTTAGGCGTAAACCGCATACATCCGGGTAATGAAACAATACACTTTATGGTTAATTGTTTCCATCCGGGTATTTAAACAATCTACTTATCAGATAACTTGACCGTATACAATGTGGTCATTAAAACATTTTTATGCCCGCATGAACAAAGTTTCGGGGGTTTATAGTTTTTTTCGTGTCCGTCCCTCTGTCTGTCTGTCTGTCTGTCTGTCTCTCATGTGTATTCCCAGTTTTACATAAAAATCCAAACTTTTACTTTGGCCATATCATTTGAACATTGGATACCAGGGTTGTTATAATTTACATATAAGTCACATATATATTTTGTTAAGAGACATTTCATTGGATACCAACAACTTTGACCTTGGAGATTTTAGTACTTGTGAAAAAAACGTGTATCCTTGTTATAACTTTTGAACAGTAAGGCCTAGGGCTTTTATGTTTTACCTAATTGATCCTTGTGACAAGAACTTTCATTTGATATTAAAATTCTTGACCTTGGAGTTTGACACATTTTTACACAAAAAATCTAACTTTTACTTTGGCTCTAATTTTTCAATGGTAGATTCTAGGAATATCATATTTTAAATATCAAGTCTTCGTGACAAGAGTTATCTATTGAAACCAACAATTTAAACCTTTTGGCCTTAGAAATTACGCATTTACAAGAAAACTTTACCTGGCCATAACATTTGAATTGTAAGATTTAGGTCTTTCAAACTTCACTTATGTAGTCATTGTGATCTCTATCTTGCCTTTGAATAAAAAAAATAGATACTCTTTCATAAAAAAAAATAATGTGGATTTTATTTAAACACCTTTGATTAATAGTGAAATATTTTCTATCGTTCTACAAATCTGATTTTAAAGTTTTGAAATAGATAAAACAAACTTCACATTGAATCTGGAAAGTATATATTCGCAGTGTATCAAAATTGTTAATTTCTTATTTTATCCAAAGAACAGTGTTTTTGGACTCGAACACCAACAAAGGCACTTATTTTCCTTTGTTCTTTGAATTGAATTGTAGTTTTGCCTACGTTTTATTATGCTCGGTAGAAAATTTTCTTTCTGTTGTTACATATGCTACCACGCAAAAAGGATACGCTCCCTTTTTATGTCTTTTGAATTTGGATACAACAGATCAAATTTTATGAATTTTTAGAGCATACAGGATGTAAAGCATCAAATCATTTTGTAAAGGTGTTGTTTAAAACATTCAAGACAAAATACTATTAATCCTTATTCATAAAAGTGAAATATAAGTTTTCGTATGATATAATTTTTTTCTTGTCCTTTTCTGTAGAAGTTGGTGCTTCAAACGGTCCATTTGTTGAGTTCGTTGCCGAAATGTTTTGACATTTGACGACAATGAAAGACTCATTTTTGATAATTGGACACCAGTGACGTATCAGAACTGGAATCCTGACAACGATGAGGGCGAGACGGCAGTTGACCCAATCTTGGCCTCCTTTTGACTTATCATAACGACGGCAGGTGGCGCTGGGTGACTCAAGAACTACACGTACTATACAGGAGAAGACGGACTAAAACTTCCCTTTATTTGTGAGGATTCTCCAGTTTATTTTGAACATGAAGAGTGTTCTGTTACATAATGATTCATTCTCTTTTAATTAAAATAAACCTTTGCAATCATTATCTTTGTTATATAATTTCATAAAGCATGGTGTATAAAGTTCTAAATCATTAAATGGAGTATTCTTAAGTTAACGTTCGATCGTGTATTTGGTCTCCTCGGAAGTCATCTAGATTTATCCTCGGATCGTACATTCCTCTCCTCGGAAGAGATCTAACTTTATCCTCGGATTGTATATTGGTCTCCCAAAGATGTTCGGTTTATCCTCATGTTTTAAATAAACTATTGATAGCATGTACACAAATACAGACGGTGCATTATATTGTTTCGTTATTTTCTCAAGGAAACTGACTGGGATCTCCTCGCACCATATATACAAACATTTTAGCACAAAGTGTTGTTTTGAAATTTCTATCCGTAATCCAAAAAATAAGGGGCAAATATATTTTCCTGGGACGGTCGAGTGCCAGTTGTCTGTTTGTTTGTTATTTTTTTCCTGATTTATCTGTAAGTGGTAAATCAATTATCCCTGACTACAGCCTTTAATTGATTTGAGCTATGAATTTCATATTTCACAGGTTTTATTTCTTTATTTTGACGGACAATTTGGAATTTGAAATTTGAGCTTTGGTCATATGAACTATGGCTTTAATATTTCACTGGTGTATTCAACGTGTAAAAACTTTTCCTAGGGTAAAAGTATTTTTGACTTTGACCTTTATGTTTGACTCACTTTTAAAGAAATTTTCAAAATTTTATTCTTAGCCATAGCTACTACACGGTTAAATCAAGTGATATCATACTCTTCACGCTTATATTTTGATAAGACCTTCACCTGATTACAAACAGTAATGACCTTTAACCTTGATCTTATGGATTTGACCTACTTTTCAAAAACGTAAACTTTTCAAAGTGTTTTTACTGAATATTTAGTACAAGGGGTAACTATTTTACCGGTTCATTTCTTGTGGTAAGAGCTTCTCTTGAATACCAATATTTACTTTTTATTTTTTATCCTTTTATTTGGACATCCAACTTTGACCTTCTTTTGAAAAATTTTGGTGATAACTTTTAAATGGTTGATTTTGTGACTTTAATATTTCCCCTGGGTATTCTTTCTGAAATTTTTTCGGACATCATTAAGATTGACTCCTTGACCTTGTCCAGTTTGACCTACTTATGAAAATCTCTAACTTTGGTCTTGAGTATTGAACTGTTGCTGCTTTTATGGTTTTTATTTTAGAAGGTAGACTCAATGTGAGAAACCTTTCTTTTTGGTACCAAAACTAGTTTTATATTTACCTTGATGTTTGACCCGCAAATGACTACATTAATCATAAGCCTCTTACATTTTCACAAACTTATCTTGAATTTTTATCATTAGCTCCTAAATTTTTCCTATTGATTTAACAACAAATTTCAAGCTGTAGTCTATCACAGTTTTGGATATATATAAACCATAGTCTACACAATGCATAATAGAGAAAACTTGTCACACATATTGAATCATTTTTTTAAAAAGATGTTGTCTCATAATTGCAAAGGTATTTGCAGAACGTCTTGATTAATGTTAGCTCGCTGTGTTTTATTTGCAAAGTCGATTTTAAGATATAAGATAACATCTTTCAAAAAATAATGAATCAGTGCTTATATTTTTTCTAACTCCTTGTCTTGTTTAACAATAAAGTAGTCTTCATCCTAATTCTCCGCCCAGTTATCTCCATTTATCAGTGTTTGAGAATGAAAATTTTCTATTTTCAAATTTATTACAACACATATAAAGTACATCTTTTACTGAATACATTCAGTATCCCTTTACAGAGCCTTTCAACCCCCCTTCTTTACTGTTTGTTACTTGATGTTAAATATTGAAATTAAGAACTCAGCGATAAAAATTAATTTAAAATCGTCTCTTGAGGGTTTTCATAATCTAAAATCGTCTCATGAGGGTTTCCATAATCCATGGATGATCTTTCGTCTGTTACAAAAAATTAAACAAATTAATACTTCACAGATACATGTATGATAGCATATTTTTTTTTATTTATAAAAACAAACTTTTTTAACTGAAATTTTCACAGTAATTCAAAAATAAAAAAAACTTAAATGATTAAATGATGCTTACCTAGCGACGCTTGATCATCATGAGAGTCTCCTTTATCTGTTTACCATCAGTCACTGTAGGAAACCATGGTCTGTACCAGGACTCCGGGGACCATTGACCGTTAAGGAAGGCGGCGTGACACCAGTTAAACCACCAGCCTCCTCTACGGTCACTGAGAACAGCACAGTTACCAGCACTCCACCTGTCGTTATCCCTGTCTGGGGTACTGAAGGACATCCCAGACAGATTAATACCAGAATAACCCGTGTTTAACATAGAGTCCCCTGTAAAGTCAAACAAAAAGAATCACAGATATATCTTCAATTTAATTGTCAACAATAATACTGAGGTACTTCTAAGAAAGACGGCTTAGGGTGCGGGAAAGAGAAACAATAATTAATTAGTTCATTCCCAGAATCCCCGGTGTCTATCATACTGGCACCTGAAGAATTAGAGAAAATATAGAACAAAGATGATAAGTATTAATCAGTAATTTTCATCCTATTAATCTTAATACTGAAGTACGTCTGAGATACACAGTTTAAAGAGATAAAAAATACAAGTCAACAAAACACTGCACAATTCACATAAAGCATCCTTTCTTGTGTAACAATAAACCACAGGTGTGATACACTTTTAAAGCATGGTAATATTGTGGGGAGGGATATCACGGGAAATTTTAGAACACATCACAAAATGAAATTTTAATAATTGTCCGATACCATGCAATACTAAGTAGATCATTAATAACGAGATAACATATGGTGCATCAATGAATGTTTTGAAATGGTAAAGATTTCCTATTACATAAATGGAAATGTAAAACGGGTTTATGTCTAATTTAGCTTTAAAACTTTTTTTTATGAATACTAGTATTTATCCATCAAATTCTTTTATCATCAACTTTTCGTTAATCTGTCGACATTTAAGATTAATGAAGCACTGTAAACCTCCTTTTCCGTAGTAGTAAAAATGTGAATCATTGAAAATCAGACTATCATGCTATGTAAACTTTTTTACCGTATTAGTTAAAATTGAATTATGAAAAATTATCAGGCAACCCAAGCTAAAAACAATGTTGAACAAATGTAATTATTGGATTTGTTTGTTTAAAAGAATTAACATAACTTTCCTTGTACATAAAATGTATAATGAGAAATTTTATCTACTTGACAATGACAGAATCAATATCTGCAGAATATGAGAATTGTACCTGCAAATGTTATTCTGAAATATTAAACATATTTAATTAGCGTGGAATCAAAAACGTACAGAGAATATCAGAAAAAACACATCTTTCTTTTTTTCAAGAACTTTATAATCTTTCAATACAGAAAAGAATTCTTATAATGATATACGTATTTTGAACCTAATTTTAAGAACTTTACTTAAATACACTTACCTAAAGTCCCATTGGCAGGTCCTGCAAGAAAGAGTTGATATTTTCCTGCTTCGTCGGAGACAGAGAATCCGTCGTACATTTCATACAGCGTTGTACCATTCTGGAGAGTGATGGACACATACAGGGATGAGGTGTTTTCTTTTGTTAATTTATGGATTACGTCATTTCCTGTATAAAGATATATTTGAAATTATCCGAAAAGTTCATCGAATACAATTAATTCTTTTAAAATCTATATGAATCTTCCGTAATGAAAAATCAAATTATTTTCCATAGCTGTAGACAATATCACTAAATTTGGTCTCATTAGAATATGCCGCTTAATGATATTCTTCATTTCTATTTTTTTTATTTGAAATATCAATTAAACACGATATCTGAATATCATAGAACATACACTACCTGGACTTAACTTTAGATCTTTATTACGCATTATGATTTTTTAATTGCCACAAGAATTTTTTTTATCTTAAAACTTTGAAGGAATAAAAAGTCCTTATTTGAAACCGATTTACACTTACCAATCCAGACGTTCTGTGCTGGTGAACCAAAGCCATTTTTATATTCCGTCCAGGTCCTGTTAAAGGTCATCGATCCGTCTAAGCGTTTCTGAATTGCCTTTGAAAATTAACATGCGTAACAATTCACTATATTGCTTCGAACATTCGTAGGATCCATTTTTTTATGATATAAACTACAATACAATCTTGCAATCCTGAAAAACAACAAAACAATTTGTGTTATATTAAGTATTTTTAATTCTAAAATAAACAACCTACCGTCCATCCACCGCCCATTGTCGTCATATCGCAATGCTCACTGACCGGTACTGTTAATGTTCCGTAGGGGTATATATCATACAACCCTGTGATGGTTTGTCCATTTTCTCGAAGATCCTTGCAATCTTTGGGCATTGCTAGAAAAATCTGAAAAAAAAAATATAATACCAGGATCATACAATGTATATGTACAAGAAGTGAGAGGATATATAATGCCTGCATGATATATAAACGTTAATTGTTGGGGCTAAATTGTTAACTACATACAATGCAGGTGATGTTAAACTGTTCCCGATTATCTTAAATCATATTTGTTTTCCAGTTGGTACAAATCTTCGATTTATGACATGACTAAAAGTATTTAAATTAAACACAATTATTTTCAATACTCTGTTGACTGAAAGAAATGTGAAAGAGAAATTAATTGTAGATAAGATGATAAAGAATTTTGACACTGATATAGTTGTTGAAATATGTAGTAAATCATGAAATCGTTTTGATGTATGATATAATGTCTGAACGATCGACAGGGGATGTTTACTCCTCCACGACACAGGCCAGCTGTTTTCAGGATTCACATCTCAGCTTTCAGAACAGCTGTTTTTAAGATTGCAATTTCAAGATACTAGCTAAAGTGAAATTTTGTCGTTTATTTAGTTATCAACAAGTTTTTTATTTTCTAATGGTTTGGACTAATCATAGTCATAAAGCTTAAATTAATATTACTAAATACTAACGGTGTAGAATGTTCATCTTATGTTTTATATTAATTGCTAAGAGATATCCAGAAAAGAGAAAATAGAAATAGAGAAAATCACAAAGTATAATTTAATCAGTCTCAAATTTAGAACAGATTCTACAAGCAAAAAATGGATGCTTGAATTGGAAAATATTTTTTGGCCTAATTTCAGTGCAAATAATAAATTTATTGAATATAAAGAAATTGAAAACCTTATGTGATGTTCAAAAGTCTGTCCTTCTGAATCTTTATTAATCTATATAAATATTTTTCACTTTAAATTCAATTTTTGTGCAAATTTGAATAAAAAAATTAAAAACTACGCGGTGAAAATTATTCATTGTATTCATTTAAACATGACCAATGTTGTTATTTTTAAATTCTTTGACAAAAGTTTGTCTGTATCATCTCTCCTTAAAAGTCAAAATTAAAAAAGTAATAAAGAAAATCAGCAAAGAGATGAGTATGTCACTAGAATCAATTATGTTGAAAATACAATTGTTTATTTTAGATAAAAAGAATTGTCAAAAAAAATGTGTCTGTTCGAGAGGGATTTAAAACGAATGAAAGAAGCAAGCAGAAAAAAAAATATACATACCGTTATCCGAGTAGTATCTCCAACCGGCCTCATCAGAGAGCTCAGACTTAAATATTTTCTTATGGGTACGGCATTTCTTCATTTGATTGTTGAATCCAAAGAAGACGCACTCCCTTTTACACATCATGGCACACCTGGATATTGTATGAGAATTATGCTCTCCTAAAAGCCCATAATTTGATTTCTTATCATTAAATTCAAGTTTCGCGGTAAGTTCTTTCAAAGTATCGGTAGCCTTTGATAAAGCTATGAAGCCAATGATTAAAGAGATAACCCACTGATTGCTCATTTTCTTTTTTTCCTTTTATAAGAAAATAACTGCGTTCTTGTGAATCTGTGAAATTCTGCTAAATCGTCTTTCAACAGCCAAATATATATATATGAGTACCATAATCAATGTCTGAAAAGTGATTGGCTCACTGTTACGCATTCTATATTTCACTGTTGTTTAAGTATCGATTTTACTTGAATTGTCATAAACATTTATTTTGAAATTGCAATTTAGAAAATAACAATGAAAAATATGCTGTTTTTAATTTAGTTAAGGACAGATGATACAAACAAATGTTTTCTTTGAAAAAGATTTTAAATCATGTCACAAGTTTAGAAATGTGGATGGTTCTTAGAATTTTTTCTCCTAAGAACTAGAATATGAAAAAGACTTAGAAAATATTAGTAATATTTCAATGAAAAAACGAATATAAAGAAATAACATTCAGTAAAGGTTTACAGGTGATAATAAATTTCAGAATATGTTATCCTGGCGTTAAAAGTGTAATATAAACCTTAGAAAAATATACCAAGCCAGGTGAATTTAAAGAGGAAGATCGAAATTAAAAAAAACTGGCAATATCACATTGGCTGATTTTAACCATTTAGCTTTTCCTAATAAAATTCGCCTGGCTCGGTATATTTTTCTAAAGTTTATTTTACACTTTTTTAGCGCATGAAAACATATTCTATCAATTATTTTCACCTGTAAACCTTTACTGAATGTGATTTGTCTATATTTGTGTTTTCATTGAAATATTACTAATATTTACCAAGTCTTTTTCATAATCCAGTTCTTCGGAGAAAAAAAAAATCTAAGAACCATCGCTTCTAAACTTGTGACATGATATTTAATCTTTTTCAAAAGAAAAATTTGTTTGTATCATCTGTCCTTAAAGCATGTCTTGTTATGATATACAGAGTTTTTTTTATCAACTTTCTTCAAAATTTGATATTTGACTGCCGTCATAAAGGGCCCTTATCGTTTGACGTCACAATTCTCAGAAAACGACGTCAAAGTCGCGGTTTTGTAAACACGGAAGTAATTTTTGTTGACCGCGTTTCGTGAACTTAAAATAAAATTGAATTTCAAAGTGTAACAAAAAATTGAAATTTCATGAGGACATTTTTTAATATGTTTTTGATATTATTACTAATTACTACGTCAATTTATTCATGATTTTGTTTAAGTAGTTAACTTGATGTTGGTATACGCGACATTGGACATGCACATTGCTGGGACAGCGATTAAAACGATGTCGATGACGGCAAAATTAAAGATGCTGCATATTTGTTTTCTGAGCAATTTACAAATGCTTTAATTTGAACTCATGTTAAGAGTCTTCATATCAAAAGGTCCATATACATATACATATAATTCTTTCTTCAGAGAGCTAGAGAGAGAGAAAGAGCAAGCGAGAGATCTACATGAATGCACATATATATATAGTAGTTACCGTTCTTATAAGCGCTAAAAAATATATTCCATAATTTAAAATGTATTTAGCCATGTTAAATTTAATCCATATGATTTTCCCCCGATAGTCAGCCTTTGGTGAACTGTCGATTTTAAAATGTGAAAAAAAAGGGGGGGGGGGGAGGAGAGTAATAAAAAAGGAAAAAAAAAAAAACTCCAATAAAAAGACCGGTTAAATTCAAGCTAAGAAACATAATCCGCTTTGATTAATAAAGACACTGGTCACATGGGAGATCCAAAACTTTACATAACAATAAATATTTATTTTAATAAAATAACAGTAAGATAATTTGCTAAAGAAAATAAGGAAAAAATATATACTAGGATGGGGATGCTATAAATTTTTCTAAAAAATAATTTTTTCAAAAACTAAATTTAAATGATCAAATATATACATTCAAAGGAACCGTATGGTAAAAATTATTGTATAAATTTCTTAAATATTCCAAGAAACAATAATGAAATTCCACTAACTTTAGTATTGCAATCTGTTAAAAATAAAATACAGTTATTGAAATTTTTCCCAAAAGCAATAAACCCAATTTTGAAGAAATTAACAATATTACATCGACAGTGATATTATGAATGAAGATATTTATAATCCAAAAGAAAAAAACTATAGATTAAGCGAAAAGCTCAATTTCTGGTAAGTTAGATATATGGCTACATTATAGAGCAAAAAAATGTAAGTGACAGGTGGTTGTGTGTGAAATTTCCCAAAAGTTATGAAAATGTGAAAAATCTATAAAAACTTTAATGAGCGTGAAATATATTTCACTGATTAGTGAAATGATATATAATAAACAAGACACGTTTTGCGTTGAAATCTTCAACTTTGATACTGTTCAAAATACCCCGAATATCTCACATTAGTTTCTTAAAGTTCGGTTGAAATCGAGACAAAACTTTATATCATAATCCTAACATGTTTCTAATAAAGGAATTAATAAACAAACACAAATATTTCTTTTTTTAAAGAAAATATTGGCCATTATATTCGTATGCAAGGAGCAAGGGGGGGGGGGGGGGGCTCATTGAAGGTCCTTTTCCCCCCCCCCCTCAAAACACCCCCCACACACACACTTTTTTTACAGCATAATCAAATTCTTACCAGAACCATATCATTTTTATTAAGAAAATTTGATACTGAAAGAAGACTGACACCCCCCCCAAAAGGCAAGGGGTTTTGAGTTTCACACCCCCTCCCCTTTTTTTTTTTTGATGAGTAGTCTTGAAAGGTAAATTGATTTTTTTTGGCTGACCCCCCCCCCCTTTTTTTTCAAACGAGTTGCGGGGGGACAGGCGAAGATGTAGTCAATTTTTAAAAAATACTTTTGATATGTTTGGTATAAAAATAGGAAAAAATGGTTTGTCTAAATTTTTTAAAACCCAAAAAAAAGGAAAAATTTTAAAGCGGTATTTTATTACTTAATTAACAGCATCACCTCGTAAAAAAAAAAAATAAACGTGTGTTGAACATAAATTTCATTATTGGCTAAGACAATAGCATCAGAATGAGAAAAGCTTATAAGATGTAAAGTTAATTAGCCATTGTCTCGGAGGAAAACGAATAGATGACCTTTCATGGAATTAAAAATGTTTTGTTTTGCTTGACAAGAAAAATTTGGGTTTTAAAGTAAAAAAAAAAAAGCGCCCCCCCCCCCCCCCCACACACACTGAAATGGTTCCTGCGGGCCTGCCGTTCTAGCGTAAAAATATACAAGTATCCATCCAGTTTCAGTTTCAAAAAATTTTGTCAAGATTTGAATGGAAATGTTTCGCAAAAAAAGTCAAAACCGTTTAGTGTGAATATATAAAAAAAAAACCCGGAATATTTGGTGGGTTTAAAGTGAAAAAAAAATATACTCCACCCCACCCCCCCCCCCCCCACACACACACACTGAAATGGTTTTTTTACGCCGTTCTCGCGAAAAAAAAATTTCTAGTATTCATCCGGTTTCGTTTCAAATAGATTTTGTCAAGATTTCAATGGAAAAGTAAATTTCCCCCGAAAAGTCAAGACCTTTACTTAAATATATAAAAGGAGACTAGAACAGTACAATTCACCATCCCTTTGATTAAATTATACAATATGCATAAAACTCTTCTTTTTTTTAGATCATGTGCGGTCCTTTCAGGAATATGCAAATGTTGTGTTCAAGTGTAACGGTATAGGTGCTTAAGAATTTAAAAAAAAGTTAACGTGATGTATTTGTTACCGATTTAAATTGTGATTTACTTTTTAAAGAGTAAGATGTTAAAAGACGGTTTCAATTTGAGATATTCATTCAAAGAAAATTGCAATTTAAGATACTGTATATAAATCATTCATAAGACATTATTTACTATGTTTCTACTCCATAACTAAGACAGGCGTAGAAAATGAATTGTATATACATTGAAAGCTTAAAGTTTTAACATATTTAATAAAATATTCAAAAAAGTAAAAATTTTAAAATCCGCTTGCATGGATGTAGCGAATGTATATTTTTTTAATTCATGAATTTTTATGAACGGAATAAACGCTTTTAAAAACAAGTTTACATATCTTGGCGTATCTGAATTTATTTCTCAATTGAATTGTTCGGTGATACAGAAAATACATGGTGTTTTTATCCTATCGTAACAGATATAGGGAATAAAGTTACGTGCCTGTGTGTTAGTAAGTGAATGCTGACTCAAGCATTTTTTTTAAAATATCCGGATCGATGTGCTTTTTTGCGTTTTGCGGGGGGATGCCCATTCTGCGCGCGTTGTCCTTCAGCATGGGATTCTCTCTCTCTCTCTCTCTCTCTCTCTCTCTCTCTCTCTCTCTCTCTCTCTCTCTCTCTCTCTCTCTCCTAATCTTTAAGTGTTATATCTGCTCTATATCTTTTATAAATTGAATTAGATTAGATTATTTCATATAAAAAGAATAGTTTGTATGAATTAAAAAAAATATTATTTCCCTGCTGATTATGATATAAACCGTTTCTAGATTCTGTCTAGACCCACATCCCCCCTTTATGAAATTACTAGATCTTCTATAGAATTGTATGAAAATAGTAATACCATACGAAATCCCCTAGGAATAGTTACATACTAGTTGCTTGGAAGAAAAAAAGTTAAACAGTTTCTCAAGTTTTTAATTCTCAAAGCGATTGAGGTTCTTTAAATAACATGTAATTTTAAGAATTTTTGAAAATTGAATAAGACGCAGGTGACGTCACTGCGTTTTCAGTGAGTAACGTCAAAGTTGTTTTTGGAGCGCCTCACTAAAATGCTCATAAAATACTGAAAAAGTGAGATATTTTGAAAATTTTTGTATATTTGCATTCAGAAAGAGTCCGGCTATCAAAATTTACCAAAAAGTCAATTTGTGAAAATTTGACCTTAAGGGCCCTTTTCTCGTGACGGCAGTCATCTATATATATAATTTCCTTCATCACCTCAAACTAAATGAAATTATAAATCAGCAATTTTGAAATAAAATTCTAAGTAAGAATTATCTGACTCTAGGACATTATTTAGAATTTATTGATTTATTTCAACTTTGATACATTAGCCTCTAAATGTCAATGTAACACAGTATATTTACACTACATATATTTTTTGCATATAAAATGAATGGAAATCTATTGCATTCAAAACACCATAACACAAACAGGGTACCAAGAGGTTAAAACATGCGTTTTAGTTTGACGTCATAATCGTTGAACGCTGAGAAAATGCAAAGTCACAAGCAAAAATCAAAAAAATCACGCACAAATTGACCAGAACCTGTTACTTTCCTGATCCATTAACTGTAGCTTACACGAAGGATAATACATAGGTTTTAGAAATCACATTTGCAGTTAAGCTAGAAAGTTTAAAAAAAGTAAATATAAGCAATGAATACGTGCGTTATTCAATTTGTTTGCACACACCGTTGCAGTTACCTTTCAAAAAATAATGATTCATTGCTTAAATATCATCATTGGTTTATTTATTTTTGAATCTTAGAGAGACGTACATTTGCAAAATACAGTTATAAGAGAATTCTATGAGAATGCTCTTAAGCCCGTTATAAACTTAAAAAAAAAAAGAAAAGTACTAACGATACAATTCTAATGACAAATTGTATATAAATGTGAGTTTACTTTGGCCTAAAATATGGATAATATTTTATATTACAGGGTCATTGTATCAAACACAATACTTATGAAATTCTCACTTAAAGTGAACTATTGATTCAATTGATGTACCACATTTTTCCACTAGTTAGCCTAGTTTTTGAAACTGCGAAAAACAGGTCTCTTAGGAATGAATCTCAAAGCCTTCACTAATCAAGTCGTGTATAATATTCTTTCGCAGCTAGGTTAAGGACCACCAAAGGTAGATCAATCTATGCAGAATTTTGGGAAATCGATTATGACGTCTCGGTGAAACTGCACAATTGACTCTTGGCGAATGAATAATAATTTTCTATTTCATACACTTTTACACACAGTGATTTCTTCTAATTATTGTATCTAAATTCATGCGTAACTTACCTTGTCATTTCACTACTATTTGAATGGAAAGTTAAAGCTAACTTGATCTTGCTGTACTGACAAATATGACGTCATAGACTAGTGTGACACGCAGTGTCTCTGCATTTGAGGCGCAGATCAAGCTATTTTACAACTTGTAAATGAGAAATTCAAAACTAAATAAGCGTGATCTGTTTAAAATGGAGCCATATTTTGGAATGCATTAATTCATATTTCACAGTCTTATTAAATTGATGACGAATAGACCTCTAATAGAGCTTTACTCATGCACTTTTATACACAAATGTACTACAAACACATACACAACCCTTCGAAAATCTAAAAGTTCAACGATATCCGCTTAACTATAAATTGTGATAGTTTGTACACATGTAGCTATTGTCTCTACTATTTCGAAAAGTGCTTGGAGCAAGTTGAGCGCTGTTGATTTTTTCTGAAATTTTACATTATACATGTATCAATACGTATAGTGTAAATGCTCGAGGAATTGAAAGAGACGGCTACATTTTATATAATTCCAGTGCAGGGGGAAGTTGCTCTCAGCACTATTTGGGTTAAGAAATTTGTCTTAAAGAAAGCATAATAAATTTCTTGGTAAAAAATTTTCCTTATATCGTTGAACTTATACGATCTTTGTATCCTAATATATTTTTTTCTAATTTTAACCTTGTCACGTGACAAACAGCTGATGTACGTAAAACCGCTTTGGCCGAACTCGGTTGAGACCCCATACATACATATTTGCAATAGTACAATTCTCATTTCATTTAAACTCATGCTAATAAAAACATATATATCAAAATTATATTGATTTTCTCAGAATTTTTAAAAGCATATTTCCTATGGGCGCCCTTAACCTAGCTGCGTACGTTAAAAAGATTATGAAAATAAAGATTAAACGTTATGAAATTGTCTTAATGATACGAGTAGTTCACTAGGTTAGCAAATAGGTAAAGAAAAAAATCTATATGTGCAATTTTAAAAGCAGATACAGCATTAACCTTTTAATACCGAGATTTTTGTTTATCTCTATATCCTTCTTGCCTAAATGTATAGTTCAAGCGATAGAAACTAAAATATTCTGACTTGGATTTCCATAAATAATATATTGATACACAATAAGTATATCTTGAACACTTCATTTTAATAAAACACCATTGTTTCACAGACTGTGTGGACAAAGTCTCGTACAGTACCCGCATCGTTATTCTTTACAGGATACACGATACGATAGGATACACGCACGATACGATAGGATACACGCACGATACGATAGGATACACGCACGATAGGACAGGATACACGCACGATAGGATAAACGCAAAACACGATAAACGCAAAACACGATAGACCTGATAAACGATCTTCACGATAGGATAAACGCAAAACCTGATAGGATTGTTTCAAAATGCGGAACGTTTTCTGAGAAGACGAAAAAATTATTTTAAATGAAATTTAAAGATTTAAGACTATTTAAATTAAATTATATCTTAATTTAAATACTTGCAGAGCTTCGAATCTAAACTATAAAGTACATTTAATTATTATAAAAAGAACCTGAGATCTCTGTGGATATTTTACAAAAGTTGTTTATTTATATAAAAAAAAAATTGACAGTGATTAATTGGATTATTATGAAATGGAGACTGTATTTTTTTTTTTTAATTTCTTCTCAAAGGTGTGAATTTTGAAACTCTATGAACAGATTTATTATTTCTGAAAAAATATAAATTTTAATTTTTTATCTAATAAATTTATCTACAAGTACCAAGTTATTTCACGGAAGAAATTTACACAATAAATTAAATATTTGTATTTAATGTCTAAAGATTACAATCTGCGATGTATCCAAAAATCGCAATTAAATATCAATATCTTAGAAAAAAAATAAATGTAGAAGACCGGCCGAAAGAAAGGTTTAAAGAATACGGCTTTAACAAAATTAATAAATTCAACATGATAGATCTATCAAGAACCAAACAGTTCAAGAAAATTAATTTCCTGAATAGAAATCTAAATAATTGTTAAAATAATAGCGCTCTGCATTAATACCTGTAAACTGTGTCATGAGAATATGATTCTGCTACAATTGCACATGTACGTTTGCGCTAAGCTCTGACTTATGTAGATGTAAACATTTATATATCATATACTTAAAACCTCGTATTTATCAACGAACATTGAATGGTAAAATACATTGTTCTTTACAATACAAAGCAGAAAAATTAATTAACAAATATTAAAAGACTGAAATGCGACTTTTCCGACTAAATAATTAATAGAAATCATTGCTATAAACTCTGTGTGTACTGTTTCTAATAAAAACAAAAAAAATAGGTTTAATTCGGCAAATGAATTATTAAACCTTAAAAATCATTTTAGACTGACCCGGTAATCTTATATTAGGCATATTCGAAGGGCGGTATGTTGAAAGTCTGCAACCAATTTAAAATTAGATAAACAAGATCTAACCAAATAACCAAAAATAATATTGAATTCTTAAATAAAGTTATATACGTATGGAATAAAATCGATTAATATTACAAATTGATTTGGTGTATTTATCAGTCTTGCATGGTCACTGCGGATCAGACGACTCCTTTGGTTTTATTTTTATAGTAAGATACCGTAAAAAAATAAAGCGAGCTAATTTTCATACAGTAGTTTAGAATGTTAGAACTATTTCATCTGTTTCTACGATCAATGAGATTGTTTCCTAGAATTAATTTTGTCCGTATTACGTAGAAAACCCGATGATCCGAAAGTGCCTGTACCATAAGTTAAGTATTTTTTTTAAGTTTATTAAAAGACTTATTTACATAAACATAATGGAAACATTGTACGAAATGAAAAAAAATCAGCGGAGTGAGTTTAGGGACTTCAATCATTTCAATAAATTGATTTATTTGATTTTTTATTTAACATTAAAGCAATGAGATGATTTTTTAATCCATAAATTGTACAATTATATAATATATTTTTTGTTAAATCTTTGATAAGTCTGTTTAAACAAGTTAGGAATAAAATCCCGAAGATGCGAACCAGGTAGTATTTGAGGTTACTAATTGAACCAAGGTGTAAAATCAGTACAGGTATGTTGACGGTGATCACACACACACGGGCCGAGGTGTCAGTTAGGGGAGAAGGGGGAAGGGGTGGTTGACAGCACAGGAACGCAGTGTGCTGATGAGAGAGAGCTACACATACGTGTCAGTTTTCTGGTAACTAAAGGAAAGGTCTTCGATTTAATTTGATTTTTGGCATCCCGATGGATTATATTTTCAGTTTATTTCCACGTCGAAAAGGTAAGCTGCTTAAAAACTTCATGTTTTTCCCTGTATATATTATTTTTATTTTAATGCAATAAGTATTTTGATACCCCGGTTACCCATCAACTGGCTAATTTCTTTCTATAATCCTTTCAACGCTAAAACACCTTAGCTTATCCTCTTTCAATGAGTAAAAAGTCTGTAAAACAGTTTGTCGTGTGTTTGCCAACTTTTTCAAGGAATTTATAATTGCTTTAAAAAATAAATTTAAAATTTGAACGTATACGGCCAAAATCGTTGTTAAAATCATCTGGATAAATGTCTTATGTTTTATTACATGTATATTTGTAACATCAAGACTTTAAATAATTGTGCATACATGCAGATCAGAGGTGTAAACATATTACTAACGTTTTTTTTTCAGACGATAAACAAGGAAAAACAGAATATTTCATGAAAAAAGATACATATCAATATCCTGCTTATTATTTATTTATTTGCGTTTTGCGTACGCGAACTTTGTAGGATATAAAAAATCTTTCTCTGGGAACTCCGATTAATTTGAAAAAATCATATTAATAGTATTTAATTTTGACAAAATAAATCATACAATTCGATATATTATTTTTTTTTAAAAATTAGACCAGGTGATCGATCTACTTTTAATTTCATTTCCGAAAAAAAGAGTTACTGTTTAAATTTTGACAATCCCTCTCTGCTTTACCATGATATAATTATTTTATTTATTTATTTATTAATAAATAAATTTATTCATTCATGAAATACGCTTTTAATTATTTTTTCCTTCTACGTTTTAATATTTCTTATATTGATGAAAAAGAAAGGGATAAAACTTTATTTTCTCTTTTTTCGGTTGAATTAATCTTATTTTTATTAACAAAACGAAAAAGAAACTCGGAATAGCTCAGTATTTTCTTTCTATAGTAAAGATAAAAAGCGAGGGTTTCCGAATATACACGATAAACGCAAAACACGATACACGATAGAACCTGATAAACGATTTACACGATAAACGCAAAACACGATAAACGGAAAACACGATAGAAAACGCAAAACCTGATAAACGGAAAACACGATACGATAGGATACGATAGGATACACGCACGATACGATAGGATACACGCACGATACGATAGGATACACGCACGATAGAACACGATAGAATTGTAAAGAATAACGATGCGGGTACTGTATGTTCCTAATTATAATTACTTGAAAATGACACCCCGATGTAACAGTTTCCTAAAAACAGTTTATCAAACGTTATTGAACAACATCCAAATTTTCGCCAAGCAATAAATGTGCCATGGAATAGCAAAACGATGAGCTCTATCATACGATGACAACATTTTTGTATGAGGAAGAAATTCTAGTTATATTCTACAACATTTTTAATTAAATCAAGTTTATCTTTTAAAAAAGATAGATGAGCGAGCGCCGTAGCGTTCTTAAACACAGAAAAGAAGGTTCGTCTTTATCTGGTTTATTTGCTGAAGCCGAGCATACGTATTCCAGAAACATACACTAACGTACTTGCTAGTGCTCGAGAGCGCTATCACAAAAAAAAGTGTCTTGATTTATATACCTGCTTTATCAATTTATGTACTCTAGAAAATAAGATCTTTGTTCTGAATTTTAGATGTAATATTCCAACTTCGTTAGTGTTTTGAGTTTCAGGTAATTAGGAAACATAGCTTTAGGAGGCAGTCCACCGAAAAACCAGGCAGTATTGTATTGATAGGCGGCACATCGAATGTGACGAATATTTGATATTTTATTGAAAACAATATCAACGTGGTCCAAATGGAATAACGTAATCGAAGATTTCTTTAAAAATTACTTATATGCGTTTTTTCAAGTAATTGAGTTCCCCTATAAGCCATCGAATTTAGGTCAGAAACAAAGAACTGTAACTTCCAATACATTTTTTAACAGGACTTTAATTCACGCTGAACTAAATCAAGAAATATTTCATCTTTCTATTTAAAAAATAAAATCAGTGGGAAAACACTTTTGAATTATTTTTCTGGCAAAATATATAGACGTTTTAATGAAATTTTAGAGTGCAAGAGTTATCTCCCGTGGCATCAGTAAATCTGCTACACACCTTACTATCGGAATCCTAGTGAAATATTTAGAATCGACACACTAAAGAAAATTATTAAACAAAAGATAACTACTTTATTTGTAAAAAAGAACTCATTCACGCCCTCAAACGTAATATTTGATAAAAATGGGCAGTATTATTCAGATTGAATCCACGTTTCCATTGATGTATCAGTGACGTCATATACCTGACTAATACTGCGTCACAATCAAATAGTTACAAGACTTCCAGAAAAGTTTGTAAATTGTTTGCGTAAAAGTGCTAAGAAAAATGATTAAAAAATAAGTAATTTTTCCTTTTCTGTTCAATTACTCTACACAGTGCATTATCCAAAATGTTAAATAATGTTTTTTATATCTTATACATGTTTAAATTACTACTAGGATATGCGCAAAAATAATTAATTTTTATAGTGTTTATTTTGAAAATATCAAGGAATCGTGAATATTTTAGATTTAGCAAAATTTAATTTAACGAAGTTGAGATGTTTACTTCATGATGTTTGTAAAATCTTTAATATTTTTATGTTTGCAGTCAAATAAAAATAAACAAGCAGCGATACGATTAAAAATATAAAACAAAAACCCTGAAAAAGTTACAATAATATTTATTACGGAAGATTACTGCTGAACTCCCAACTTAAAATATGTTGCTATGTTGGCCAATTCTAACATGTTTTTATATTCATGAAACCAGTTTTTGAAAACATTATGCCATGATGCCTCCTGCCCCCCCCCCCCTCAACCCCCTGCATTTTGCTTGCGATTTTTGGGCTCTTAAACAATGATGTAGATGAAAGAACATAATTTAGTTTTTATCAAATTAAATATTGTAAAAGAAGAATATATAGGATAAAAGGATTAACAGATGACGGGCTGAAAAAAAAACTCGGATAAACCCGAGACTATACACATAAAAATATTTTCTGTATTTACACTGTAGGGATGTGCGCCACTAATAGGGATGTGCGCCACTAATAGATTTTAACTCCTTATTAATTCCTGAGAAAATATTAATGAAAGAATTTGTTTTTTACATTGAAATAAGATAAATAATGAAGCAAAGCTGTCTTCTCTCAGTTACTGCATAATGCATGTACAAAAACTTATTTTTTTTTAATACTGAGTATCAAGAAATCAAAGATGTTTTACATGTACACTGTAATGATGTACGTAAAAGACATGAGGAATTTAAATATGTGGACAAAATCATTTAAAGTATGTCACTGACTGAAAAGAAACAAAGATAGGCATATTATTTTTCTGGTAAATTAAAATGAAAAACCAAGTTTAGGAAAAATTCCTAAAAACCACACCGATTGAAATAAAACCGATCCCGATCGAAAATAATTCGAAATTTATTTAGTTATTAAACTAAAGGCAACTGCCACCTATAAGACATGTATAAAAATGAATAAAGTAAATTTTTAACTATATAACAATTAAAGAGCCAAATTTAACAATACAATTATAGTATTTTCATCTTTATATAATTCCTATCGGGATCGGTTTAATTTGGGAAAAATCGTAGATAATAGGTGAATTTAACTCCTTATATTCCCCTCAATATACCTGTTTCCACCAATTTTATGAAGTGACTCAAAAGTTTTTACTTTGTATTCATAATAACATGAGGAAAAAATTCTGTCATAGTAATGTATTGGATTTTACAAGGTATCAAAAATTGGATACTGAATTCAAAAAGTTACTTGCTAAACTTAATTTTGGACCACATTTTTATTTCTAAAAAAATAAAATTTGATGTCTTATTCATTATAAAATAAAAGATAAGAGTCTTTGCTATGAATAATATTGATTGACACATCTAGCTTTTTAGTATCTGTGTTGCATATAAACTAAAATAAAAACGTATTATTTTTTATACCCTTATGATGACCTTTTTGCACTTAAAATTAAGCAATTACGAAAAATAGGACTACAGGACCACTAACACATTTTTTGATGTTGTCATGTGTAAATACTTGTTTTAAGAAGTCTGCATGCAAAAATAATGATTGTCCGTGATATGCCATGTGCCACCTATTGTCTGGTTTTTCGGTGGACTGCCTCTTAAAAGTTCACATTTTAAATACAACATTTTAAGTTGTAGAATGATTTCATTTCGTTAAAACATTCTTCATTTTTTTTTACTTGCAATACACTGAGATACACAACCAGAATATTCAAGGTTCGTGTTCCTAATAGTTTATGCCCGTATAAAAAATATAAGTTGTTGTTTTTTAGGAACAAGTTACTTTTTCTGATAAAATTGATATTAGATATTATGATTTATTTTCATTGTGTGTTCATGTCTAAAGATAGTGTCCACCATTTGACACTAAAATTTTGTTCATAATAAACTTGAAATAAAACATTTCAATACATTTAAGAAAAAAGTTATTTGAAAAAAATCACAAAAAACTATTTATGATATCAATGCCTCAATTTGAACACTGGACATGAACATGATAAGTGGTGCTGTAACGAAATCTTTAACAAACTGTTTGTGTAATGTACATCTTTAGATTCTATGTGCAGTTGAATAATGCATAGGAAATCAGAGGGAAACATTATTCAAAGTCAATATATATGTAATATATTTAAGCTTCGTTTTCTTTAATTTTAAGAAGCCAAAGTTTTTTCTAGGAAACCCAGCTCCCTCCATAGCTATTCAAAAAATAAACAGGTTCCTGTAATTAATTAATTTTGTTTACTTTACATAACTTTTTATTGGTAATATCACATCAATGTAAATGACTGATTAAAAAATTACAAAGAACCGTAATTTTCATGGACCAATGAATTCTACGCCAAATTATGAACATTTTTATAGACGTTATAAGTATATTCCCTGCTCACAAAGAAGCTCATTTAACAACAAGTCATTTTAAGTTAAATTATTGAAAATTTAATAATAAAATACGTTGTTGAAAAAAATCTTCCCCTCTAATTTCCGAAAATTGGTTAATTTTGATTATCATATGCAGTAAAAATTATATGATAAATATAACATAACGTACAATAACGATAATAAAGAACAATCGATCTCAAAAATCTACAACCTCAATACAAATCGATGAATCAACATGTAAAATTTCTCACGGTAAAGGTACATAGTATCTCATAATTAAAAACTATAAACATAGTGTAAAATCAGTATCTCATTTGTTGTAAATTAATGTTATATATGGTAATTTATTAGTCTAGTAATTTGTATAATGTTACATGTATGATTCTTCCATACCTTTTCACAAATTTAATCCCTAGACCTACTTTTCAGCAGAAATTTTAGACTGACTTATTAAAGATGAGTATTTTTCTGAGCACTTTGCACATTTGCCACATTCCTTTTCGTCGAAATAGGGCCACGTAAAATTACAATGCTACATACAATTCATGCCAATAGAAGGATAATAAAGAATTCTTTAGCCCTTAGTATAGTAATTACTTACTATTGAATAAAAAACTGTTTTACATTAAGGTCTGAAACTTTCAAACTTTTCAAATTTTGCGATGGGTATATCTTTTATTACAATGTATGCTAGATTTCAAAAAGTACTTTAAAAGAATACTTAGTTTTTAACACAGAAGGCAGTCGAACAGATGATAACTAAAAGTATCATTTTGTACCATTCCTATTAATGTATAGAAGTACAGATGTTACATGTTTGAATTATTTCTGTGTCTAGGTAAGGCAGAGAACTGCTTGCAAAAGGACGGATAGAGAGTCGGCTCCAACTGAATAGAAATTATAAAAATGCAACTGGGGAACTATCACAGTCCATCAGCCAGGGATGGATTGTGTCACAGTCCATCAGCCAGGGATGGATTGTGTCACAGTCCATCAGCCAGGGATGGATTGATTGTGAGTTTTCAGTATTATATCCTTTAGTGAAAAGCCAGGGTTTTTGCAAGGAGTGTGTTTTACAGAAGAGAATAATATACTATGGAATGTCTTTTTTGTTAAATTATACATTATAAATCTTACACAGTCTTTGAAATAGAGATTATTTCAATATGTAGTATAGGATATAATGAAAACAATACATAACGGGTGTGAAGTTATTGCATAAATGCTATATAAAATAAACAAGAAAACAGTGATGTACCCATCGATTGATAAAAACATAAAGTACACTATTACTGGAAAAAAGTCTTGATAATTAAACCGCTTCGATTTGTTGATAAAGACATGCGTCTGAATGATGGATACTATAGTGGAGATGATTGTCGGAGAGTTTCTAGTCAAAATAAAACAAAAACGATTCACTCATACACTTATTTTACGATAGCGTAAATATTGGCAGTAAAATATAGATTATAATCAGACAAATGGGTAACATATCAGCAAAAATCTATTTTACATCATGAGTATAAAACACAATCCGTGTAACGTATGTTTTTATGCGATTAGGTAATCTTAATGTTCTAATTATGGTATCTGTGTTTTTTTATCGTAGGAAATGCTAAGCAACTTTATATACTGAAAAGCAAAACAAACGCAACAAGCAGTAATCTACAAATGTTTGAATTTTCTATCTAATGATTCTCAAAAAAGAATACACTAAGGCTAAACTTACTTCTAGAACATCAGAGATTTAATTAAAACGTTATAATATTACCTCTTAACTTTACTAAGTAACATATGACTCTTAAAACACCCCCTCCCAGCCATTTAATTACAACATGCAAGACTGCCCTAAACAACATTTGCAGCTTAATTTTTACAATACAATAGGTTAATCAATATCAAGATTAAGCGAAGGAATTCTTCTTTGCTTTTTTAAAATGCCTATTTTTCAGATGATTAGGTCGAATTTTTTCA